>NC_134313.1:66119131-66149131 GCF_964195595.1 Calonectris borealis | reverse complement strand
AGAATTTAGAAACCCTACTAGATCTTGTGCTTTATTTTTACAAAGCACAGTCGCAGCAGGGAGAATAACATACACAAAAATTTAAAGCAAGAGCAACCAAACACCACCTGAATTCACACAGCCACTAAAATAGCAGCAACTGGATTTTCAGAAACTGGGGTCCTAGAAGAAAGAGCAAGCAAAGTGTGGAAACAGAAAGCGGCAGAAGCGAGCCCCACTGACTCCTGATGGAGCAGTGGGACGGTCCAGTGGGGACGGGGCACTTGGAGGCAGGAGGTCCCACCACGCTCAGGTCAGGTATACCCACCACACAGCTCACGCCTTTGAAGATGGCAAAACTGCTCCTATCCCTGAAGCTGCGCACGTGTCCTGCCTCAAGGTGCTTAGGCACACCAATGTTAATGAAATTTAAATGCATGTCTAAGTGCCCTGCGAAACATACGCACAAGCAGAGGAATCTTATTTAAGGTTAAAAGCATGGCTAAGTTCTTTAATGAACAGAGCTGCGCTTAGGGGTTTCCTGCAGGACTGAGACCTTAAAGTTAAATTCTGCCGTCATTTACACCCAGCAATGAAAGTCAAATTCTGCCCTCTATTATAAGCAGACAACCCCTTTAGATTGTATTTGAAATCAATGGGATTGCCTGGGTGTAAAATGAGAGCAGTCCCTTAGTGCCAGAGAAAACCAAGCAACAAAGCAATTTTACAATGTTAAATTCAGCAAATAAATTCTGGTATTATTGTTTTTGCTATTGTTACATTATTATTTAGCTTTGCTATGAAATTATATAGATGATAGAAAAACAGAAAATAATATTTTAAAGACAATTGTCTTGAGCTCCCAAATTTATTTAAGGCAGTAATTTCTAGGCACACATGGCAATCACATTTTATCTTCAAACCAATGCAAGGTGCATTAGCCTGTTAAGATAACATTCGGGAGCTTTCTCAAAAATTAGCAATTTTAAATAAAACCATTTCTGGCAGCAGGGTCAGAGGCTGGAGGGCTTCTAACACTGGTTGAGCAAAGAATATTGATTCATCTTCCAGTCCTTGTTCAGACAAAATTTCCACTTACGTAAAGGTGGCTTCTGCCTGGATAAGCTTTCCAAGTCAAAATAATGCTCGCACAACTCATCTACCGAACCACACAACAACCCTGCAACCTACTCCGGGTTACCTATGCAAGCCCACACACGCAAACCCCACTCAAGAGTCACAAATCACTTGGCCTGTGGGTGGTAAAGGAGATCGAGCTTAGGTAGATCTTTTTCCCACTTTATGTTTCTATCATTGCCAAATATGTCCTTAAATAAAATGATGGGGTTCCTTCTGCTTGTCACATAGTTTCACTTTCAGGGAATATATTAATCACAAAAAAAGGTTGCGTTTTTTGTTTGTTCGGTTGGTTGGTTTTTTGACAATAAGCCAGAATTCTGTCTATTTCTATGGGGAAAAAAAAAAACCTTGTTTGTTTGTACAAACTCTAGTTCAAGCAGGAGAACCACGGAGAGACCTTTCAAGCAGAGTGCTGCCTACAGGATTTCCAACTTCACAAGGGTAAGAGAAAGATAAGCCAGTTGGTTTCAATACCTAACTTTATGAGGAAAAGGTGAGGATATGCCACTTGGACTACATGTTTGTGGTTTCTCCTGCCGTTTCCTCATTTACTGGATATATATCATAGCCACTGTGGTTTACCCTCAATGTAACCCCTTCTGTGATGAAAGAAACATCAATCACTCACTATGGTGGGTTTTAGCAATGTAAGTTCATGACACCATAAAATTTGGGAAGTATGGGGACACTGTGAACTGATAAAATGCCAATGTCACTTGCTTAAATTAAGAAACATATTCAGATCTGGTTTAAACTCAAATTAAGAAAGCCATTTTTTAAAAAGATCATTTTTCAAACCAAAATTATTCCCAGCACTATCACATCACATGATCAACCAGAAGATAGCCCCATTGTAGCAAATCCAGGAAACATACTTGCTTTGCTGCTTTCATTCAAAATAATTCCTTTAAAAACCACTAAAACAAACTAAGAAACAAACAAACAAACAAAAAGAAAAAACAAAACCATACCCAGCAAAATACATAAATACAAAAGATAATTTAACTTAATTATACCAGGAACATGGACAAATGACAAGGAAAAAAATAACTAAAATAATTAAAATATATTACATTTGGACTTTCACATTACCCAAAAATATTAAGTTAATGGCTAAAATCCAGACCATGAAAAAGCTTAAACTTTTAGAATTTTTGGCTATCAAGGAATAAATATACCTTCTTGTTGTTACAAGCTATGACACTTTAAGGTGAGGGGGAAAAAAAGCCAAAAGCCAAGCCCCCAAAACCCTACTCTTTAACAATTCTTTGAAATACGACCTCCTACGTCATTTAATTTTTGAAAACCCTAAGGTCATGTAACACACTTTCTCTGTCATTTGTAAGTACATTAACTCAGTGGCCATACGACAGTGAAATTATGATAATGGGCTGCTAAAATGGGTCATGCAGACACTGCGTTTCATGTTAACTTCAAACAACAGTGAGAATATAGTCCAAATCAAATATGACAGTACAAAAGCACATGGTTTACTTTTCTCAAGGCTTTGCCAGTAACTGGGAAGGAGGCTGCAACCACTAGATATAAATGTATTAGTGGAGTTTCCCACCTATGAATTGTCCTTCTCTCCTCATCCATGATGCACTAAAAGAAAACTGCCATGACAAAGCAGCAAACTTTTTAATAAAAGACTATTATTTCTTGCAAAGTTTTCCTTTGTATAATACGAAGGTTATCACTAGAAAAAGCCCATATTCTTAAAATGAAAAAGGTTTCATATAAGATGACCGAGAACAACACAAATTCTCACACAAAATAAAATAGTTTTTGTCTTTTTAAAGTATACAATCATTAGTATGCACTCTTCTGTCTGTACACAAAATTCAACGGATACTGTTGCCTGCAGCCTAGGTAATGGCAGTTCATCAGCATACATAAGTATCCTTTGAAGAGCCAAGAATTAAAACATATCTAATTTGATATACATACAGAAGCCAACAAGCCACAACATCAACAATTATTATTATTATTACTACTATAGCGTTGAATGACAAAATGATCCTGAAGTGCATGCTTCAGGGACAGTTTGTTTATGTTCCTGCTTGTGTCAAACTACAGGATCAGGAATACTGTTTGCAAAATTCACGCAAGCATGACACATCAGGGTTTGCTTGTCCTTCCTTTTTTTCATACATAGTGTTGCAGTTGGGAGGAAAAGAACTGCAGTGTTGAGACTCTGAAAGACAACCTCCTGAAAATGCAGGCAAGCCACACAGGATCGAAATCTGTGCACCAGTTAAAATCATACAACTACATTTAACCCATTGATTTTTTTACAATATTAATACTTATTAACTACCTGTAATAAAGGCACAATTTTCTATAAAAAGCCCTTTTCTCTTTCTTTGTCTTTTCTGCACAATTTGAAAACTGTCAGTCTAATAGTTCCTAAGAGAACTCAAAGCAGTAAGGTTGACGAACACAAAAGCACAGAAACACCATCGCATGCAGAAGTTAGCTGAATAGCACAGATAATTGCTTAGATAATTATTTTGATAGAGGCCCTGCTGAAAGCGCCTATATTTTATCATACATGTTAAGTATACATGACCCATCTCCTACATGTGTGCTGTATGTGGGTTGATTACTGAATTAGTGAATTTTTGCTTTTTCTTTTTCTTCAATACGATAACTAATGTGCAGTTAGCTAAAAGGAGAATGGGCAACCTAGATTACCAGGCTCATATTTATTTTTAAGCAAATCGTGTCTGTCAGACAGAGGGAGAAACCAAGTTACATAATTTATGTAAGGGGTGTCCATTATGTACACTGTTATGTAGCAGCCTGTGAGAAGACAAGCAAGTAGCAGTGAGAGAAGTTGCTCTTGAGGAAGATCACATTGCCCAGCTCCAGCCCGTGAGCTTCCTGAGCCTTATGCAGCCTGACTGACAATGAGATTTAATGTAGCCTAACTATAGTAGCCTTGAGCAGAGATGCAATTATAACAGGAAGGCATAGAGAGTTTTAGTGTATTAGACTGTATGAGACTATGGCGAGCATCGGTGGCGTAATCAGCAAACGCTTGCTCTTCCAGACTCTTGCCCCCACCGCCTCAAAACTCAGAACATAAGCATCTTCCACTATTAAGAACTTGAGTAAAGGTCATTTTGTTTTCCTCAATACTATAAAAAATGGCATAGCTAGATTTGACATGCATATGCAAATCAGTACAGAGGGAAAAAAACTGATTTTCTTTCACACTGGATTACTGTATCTGTATGAAATGTTGATATAAACACCTTGACTAAGAAAAAAACCCACACCAGCTCTGTGGTTTAATTGGCAGGATAGACTTAACAGATGTAGCAGTGCTGGACAAGGTTATTTTCTCATGGCAGATGATAACACAAATGTACAATGCTATACTGGTCCGAAAAATATAAATTCAGCTTAAGTTGTATTTTAACATACTTCTATCATTTACACAAACAAGATGGGGAGATATTTTACAATAACTTAGAATAACATATCAATTACAGATAACTGGTTAATAGCATCAGTATACATAATACAAAGCAAATGGAAATATTTATATGGGGGAGAAAAAGATCACCATGGCTGTTCAATTTGTAGACATTTGAGGTGTCATAATATGCAATATGTCACTTAGAGCTTTGACATGCAGTCTTTCTTGGCCTTAATTAACATTTTCGTTTCAAAGAGTTTTGAGTATATTAATCTACTGACTAAATAACTGCACCCACCCCCCAAAAAAATTCAAACCTTTTTATTTCACTAAGAAGATAACCAACCCAAATGTTAACTAAATGTGTGTTTATACAAAGTTTACAAGGAGAACTTTTGGCATGACTAAATAGAGACTGTTATTTTGACCGTACTTTTCATAAAACACATGTTCACACAGAACCACAAAAGGCATACATGCAGACTAAATACATGCAAAAAAAAAATCCCAATCCCACCTATTTATCACAAAAGGAGCCACCAAATCATGTATTAACATCTACAACCCATTCTAAACTTCTTTTTTAAGCCTTGTGATGGGTCTAGATAGATATTACGTGCACTACAGTAACACAGAAATATACTCTAATCTAGCACTAACATCTTTAATTTGTCACTTTCATGGCAGACATTTCCAGATAGTCTAGAAGTCCAGAAATTTTATGTTGCCAGCACAAAAGCAACTGAAGTACCTGACCACTTAAGCCCTCATATTTTAAAATTCATGACAGAAGAAAAGTAAATTTTACTAAAGACTATTATATAATCAATAATTTGTTCAAAACGTTTTTCTCATGGAAAGTTATGATGTTATTTCAAGCAACTGCTTATTACTATGTTATAAAGCATATTCCTCTGCCATATTCTGTTCAGGATCATGAAACCTTGGCAGCGTTATACATTTCCTCTTGATATACAGCAAGAAGTAACAGAGTTTGGGACAGTAATAAAAAGGATTCATCACTTCAAAATAGTTTAACATCCATTGTGTGCATTAAATGTTGGGGAAATGTTTGCAGGAACTACTGCAAAAGAGCCGCAAATCTAATTCTTTTCCCCTGTCTGATTGATACAATCAGGAATTCATTTAAATGGTCCTTTAGTGAGCTGTCATCAAACTGCAGCCCATTTACAGAAGGTTAGCTAATTAATGAACTCTTGATTGAAGATTAATTTGGCAAGGCTTTTTAATTTTCGCCTTAAAACCATGACAAACAATGATGTATTTTAATTAGAGCTTCAGCTATAGCTGGGTGCTTTATACACATCTTTGATATTGTAAACAGATCACATCTATTCATTGGTAAATAGATAATAATGTTTAATTATGTGGAAATTAACAAAAGGCTAACAATGTATCCTTATTTTACACACGCAGAAATAACGTATGTCCATAAAATGAAATGTCTTATTGAAGAATGTAGATTCCACCACTGTACTTCCAAAATCCCTCTGTAACACATTGCTTTAATAAAAACTACTAATTAAAAAGAAAGATACGAGCGGGTGTATTCTGTACACATACCTACAGATGTAGTAATCCAACTATCCAGTATAAACCTGCTTCTTCTACCATAAAGATAATGCTGTCTTCATGTAAACTGTGATATTTCTGCACAATGATCAGTGATTTATTTGTGAAATTGCTAGAATGGTGAAGCCACACAGAGGTCTCAAAGCTCTCAACCAAGGTACATAAAATGTCATAATATATTTAGCAAACAATAATTGAAAAAAATAGAGAAAAACGTCATCAGAAGATGTCAGGAAACAAATGGGAATGGAGAGGAATAAAATCCCTAGCATCTCTTCCCCCAAATAAAGTCACTGTTCATAGTGCTGCAGCCTAAATAATAGCAGCAAATTTAACTGCATTTTCAAAAAAAGTTCAATCACGTTATTTTTCAATTTATCATTTTAATTTTCAGTACTGTCTTCTATTTACAACTTTCTGTTTTCTTTTTCAAAAGACATGCCCTTTCATAGTTTTATTTTATGTGCCATGACCCCCAACTCAGTTATTCTAACCACAAGAAGGCTGCAATGAAACATCATCGTTACGTGAAAGCAGCAGTAAGTTCCTGCATATTGTCTGTGTTTTTGTTTGTGTGTTTGCTATAAGGACAGGAAAACGGAATAGCATTTAAGATGCTCATAATAACCATGCTCACAAATAACACAATCAATAGCTTGTGGTTTTTTTCAGAAATCATTTTCAACTAACTTGTCTCCTAACACTAGAGACATAGAGTGCTTTCATCTGTTTGAGATCTGGCCTTTAGTTGCTTCAGATTAACATTAAAACGCTATAATGCTTACCAAAAATGTCTTGGCTATAATTTCATGCATTTTATTTCATTTTAAACACTGTTATATATTAATGACAAAATATTCATCGATAACAGCAAAGATAAACCTGGAAATTAATTCAGTCTAAGAAGGTCTCACTTCCCCATTGATTATGTAGTCAGAGCTTAGGTTAGGCAGGTGAAAGGTTCTGAATCAAACCAGTCATCTTTGCCTGAACATAAGGAACTCATAGCACATGTATGCACTTATCCAAGGAAGTCTCTTTTCTTGGTTAGATGAATATGCGAGCCTTTCTGTAGAGAAGTAACATGCAGAATGTTGGAGCCAGGCATGAACTGCTGAAAGAGCTTGGGGTTTTCTTTAATTCCATCTTCGTTTTTCATCGACTTTACAGCAGGTGATGTTTCTCAGAGGTTTATGGACAGTATAATCAAATACCAGGGAAAACATGAATTCTTGAACATTTTTATAGTGCGGCCATGTCTTAATAAGGAGACAAATCCCAATCCTGAACAGACATCTAAACAGACATAGAGTACTGCTAGCTTACATGCTTATTTACTGTCCCAACTAAGTATCATCATTGTTAGCATTATGGCCAGAAATAATTATCCCCTGTGGATGTATGACCTCTCATATTTCAGTTTAGTCACATTTTTGATCATATAGAACACCTGTGGAAAGTACATCAACAGCTAACCAAAAAGTATTACCACAAAAACATGCTGTGATTTGTTCTCTCACGTGACTTAGTATTTGGAAAGGAGCAGGATAAACAACAGGAGCAAGCTGTCCATGTACAAGCAAATGTTCCTAGAGCTACCAAAACCAATGAGGAAGAAAAATTATTGCTACGATAACTAACACCTGTGAGTAAACACAATATGCTTTGACAAAAATAAATGCATAAAGTAAAACAGATAAAGGCAAAATTCAATTCTACGTTCACTAACACAAGTACAAACTCATGGACTCTCCTGACATAGCATGGGTATAAGAGAGGAAAGAATTTGGCCCACTAAATGCATCTTTTTAATCTAGCAACTGTTCCCCTAACCAGGCTGAAAAAAAGATACAAGGTTAGAGGGTAAGAGACCCAGTAACGTAAAATCAGTGCCACACAAACATTTGAGAAACAGCTTTCATCAGAGCTGTCTAGCCCTAGATGTTTAAAATCATGTGTGTGAAAGGAGAGAGGAGAAAGAGGAAAATCACCTTGTTCCAAAGGAAATGTTAGATTTTTGTACAATTATTTTAGTTTCAGTGAGTTGTGGAGAGCATTGAAGGAGATGAACAGAAAAAGTGTTTTCATCAGTTTTTAGTTTGTGCTTGAAAAGCTCAAATACTGTTTCATTTTAATAGTTCAATCTTGACATCTATGTACTCCTCGGTGCAGAATACAGGCACTGACAATGTAAGGAAAGGAACGTGCGAGGTTACAGGTAAAGGAGGGGAGCGCGACAAGCACTATCGGACAGTGCTTTCCCCTCCAGTGCAGGGCACAGCAAGTTCTCATCCAGCACCTGCAGTGGAACGTTTTTCGCTAACGGGAGTGTGCTCTGGCGTACATGCAGTGCGGCCCTGGCTGGGTCCCCAGCTCTTTAGTGATGGCCGAGTGACTTACTTGGTATTGTTCAATATGGTGAAGTAGCACGTACATCAGTTATCGTAATTTAAAAAAAAAAAACACAAACAAACAACAAAAAAAAAACCAAAGGCCACAATATAAAACATATTTGTTCCTTTTATTTTGAAAAGCATAGTTTTGTTTAGATTCCAACCTCTGTTGCTGCTTCACAGTGTGTTTTGTAAAACTCTTAGGACCTGCTCCTACCATGGGATGCATATCCTCTGCAAAATACTGCCTGCCCTTATTGGCACCAAGGGTAAATCATAGGAGGTACTGAGCAAATCACAGAAGCAGGCCCTTATTCACTATGTCATCCTGCTGTTAAATCTTCGCTAAAATGTGAGGGGAGACCTCGAGGCTTCGCCTTTTGCTGTTTGGTCTTTTCATAAAAATTACCAAGTGCGTGGATGGCAAAATGCAAATCTGTGAGGGTTTGTGTTTTCTGATCCAAACATCAATTTATTTAAACCCCGTAAGTATGTTAGAATACTGAAATACAAGAGGTCATGAAACTACGGAGGATACTCATTTTTCACAGTAATGATAAGAATATTAATACTTAGCTAGGAAACGGTAAACAAGCAAGTTAGCTGCAAAAACTATTTTAATACTTCTGCTTACAGAAAATACTATACCTATACATGGCATTAATTCGCAGCTGTAATGGAAAATAAAATCTAAATTTTATGACTTGGTTCTATCTATCTGAAGAAAAATACAACATTGCATTAGTGGATATTCTAAGGAATAACAAACGATACTGTATATATTATGAAAGCTATACCTAGGTAGTGAGATTCATGGCACACATGCAGCTACCTTTAAAGTAGAAAACCTTGCATATCTAATAAAACGCACTTCTTGACTCTTTGGATGGGACTATATTTACAGCCAGAAGACCTCCAGATGTTTCTATACAGCCTTAAACCAGACACTAGAATCTGGTTGGATTAACATTTCCCATCCAAGCACTTTACTTCATAATACCCGTTTTATTCATATGAAAACGCCACAGAGCTCTAGAGTGAACTTCTCTGTGTATCAGAAAGCTGACTGCCACTCACGGTCAGGATCTTCCTTTCCTGCAATTAATCTAAAAATACAAATCTGAGATTTAAGGGTGCAGATTTCAAGCCAATGAATTACTTTAAATCGAGGCACAATTTTAAAATGCCCTAGGAACACTCATATATTTAAAGAAAGGTGTATGCTTAATCTTTGAGAAATTAAGTTACTGTCTTTCTGACATGCATACATACTTGTCAACAGGACTCATACACACATCAGAGGAATACACACAGGTGGGTTTGCAGTTGCAAAAAGAGGATCTGAGCCTCACTAACTAACACTCAAAACTATCCATTACAAAAAGCTAGAATTTCCTAAACTGGTTGAAATATAATACACAATAAACCAAATAACTTGTTCTAATGATGCTCCCTAAGAATGAGCTTGCTTTCGAAAGAATTTCAGTACTGGAACTCAGTAAAAATAATACAGCATGCACATAATGTTTGTGTTAGACTTTTCTTGCCTTTAGGAGAATACAGTCACCTAGTCTCAAACTGTTTTAATTCTGCCTTAAAAGACTAAAAGAAAAGAAAGATTGGTTTCTAAGGGTATTTTTTAGTTTGTTGGGTTTTTTGGGTTGTTTTTGTTTTTTGGGTTGTTTTTGGTTTTTTTTTAATCTAGAAAAAAACATCTACTGGTATTTCTTTGATGATTATTGAAAACAGCTGAAACTAACACGGTCCGTTTTGTATACTTCTGCGTTCATACGCTGGCATCAAAGACACTGCTAAAGGCTGGGAGTATTAGAGTTTAGTTTTCTGCCAGAGCTTGGATCAATAAAGGAGAGCTTTCCCTGTGTGTCTTACCAAACCGAGGTCTTCTTGCACTTGCACAGTGCAAAACATCTCACCAGTGCCCATAAAAGGGGGAATTGAGATCCAGGCACCTAACATTTTTTTCAAAAGAGATATTGTCTCATATTGTTATTCTTCATTTTCAAAAAGAGATAAAGAGGAAGATGCAGCATTTGGCACAGTCTATCACAGCGTTAACCAGGGGAAAGTCAACCTCAGGGCTGGCACGCGCCGGAGCAGAGAGTTCCCTCCCTCTTGCCTGCTTTTGCCCATTGCAGCTGAGAGCTACTTCTTTAATCGTTTACCTGCTTCCAAACAACAAGCATTTCTCTGTATTCCTGGGCTTAATAATTATAATTATAAATCAATGTGCATTAATGAAATAAGTTTATAAAATAGGTTTATAAGAGCTTCATTGGCTTACTGTACTCACATGCTATATGAACAATCCCAAGAGGCTTCTATTATCTATTCTCCGAATCATTTTATGATTATAATTTCATAATCATTTCAGAAAGAAACAGGGAAAGTAGCTTTGTAAACTTCTATTTAATTTCTCAGTACTGTAATTTGGAATTTTCTCTCCCCTGTCCCACTAGGGATATTTCAAAATAATAAAAAATAAATCCTCTGCCCAGGTTACAGGGCACAGGAAGAGACGTTCTGGCTCAAAAATGCATGATAACATAATACTAAGGACAGTAATGTAGACAGCTTTGCATGACCTCAAGTATAAGGGCAGCTCTTACTGAACAAGAAGCATGCCTTTAGGTGTCCCCCAAATGTCTTGATGGTTGATGCTTCAACATAAGGATGATTAAGAAACCACACATCCTACCAAAATACTGCACTCTAAAACTTGGAATAAATTCCCCTTTCTCTAGCTGCAACATTTCTGAGCAGGGCTTTAGCACTCCATTATTGTGAATGTTTTTTGGCCCAAGGCAAAAAATATTGACAAAGTTCCACCTCCAAGACAGTTATTGTCTCTGTATACTTGATAGCAGCCTTCAGAAGTTCACCTGCCAGTATTAAATCCTTGGTTTGGGTGAGAGAAGTAAAAATTTGCTAGCATTCCAAGCTATTTTACTGTAGCAGCAGCTACAGCAGCAAATCAAATTGTTCTTTCAATTAAACCAGTTCAGTGCCTTAGAGAAGAAAGATCTAGCCTTCCCCTTCTCCAAAAAAACTGCAGTTTATGCCAAGTCTGAAGTTTTTACTACAACTGAGAGGAAAAGGCTCAGATGTTCTTATTCTGGTGGTCAATAACCCACGTCACAAAATAAAAAGCGTTTCAAGACATTTGCATATAACTGACAGTCTTTGCTAGAAGCCTGTGACATTCGAGTAGGCTAGGTGCCAAGGTCTTCAAGGGGACCATCACCAGGTTTGAACCTTCCTTTTGTCAGCAACATGCACCAGCGGATTTGCTAGAAACTGGCAATACACTGGAACATATCAGAGGGCAAGATCAAACAATGTGTTGTGATAATGTCCCAGATTTAAGCAGGCCAGAGAAACACTTTGAGATGTACTAAAGCATCTCGATAGGAAGTACTCGGGCAAGTAAAATGGGAGCCTTACACCCTGGGCCTTCTAACAGCGAAGAAAGGAAAACTTACTGATAGAAAGCAAGTATCACCATGACTGTTCTGAAGCAAAACACTGTGATGCAAATTTAGCTGGTTCTGGCTGAACAGCAAAATACCTTACTTTTCTACATCCCCTGCATCCAAATACACAGCAACTGCCCCACATATGCACAAACTTTGTTTGCACATGGGACGCAGAGTGACAGCAATGATTTACCTTGCTCTGTTTTCCTTTTGGGTTGTTTTGGCGTTTTTTAACACAGTTTTCACTCACTGGAAGGATCAGGGAAATAACTAAGATGACATCTGCTAACAAAATATGTAACTGTCACTGTACCACAGAGGGGACTTAAAGAACTATGTGGCAGGGTCCCTTTAAATTAGATGGCCATGGCTACACAAGGATGGAAACCAAATGACACCTCATGGGTAATCTATCCAGGTTAGAGAGGAGGTCATTGCAGGGGCACTACAGAAAGGCATGCACTC
This sequence comes from Calonectris borealis, assembly GCF_964195595.1. Lineage (NCBI taxonomy): Eukaryota > Metazoa > Chordata > Aves > Procellariiformes > Procellariidae > Calonectris > Calonectris borealis. The sequence goes on along the minus strand of NC_134313.1, from coordinate 66,136,640 downwards.
TGCATAGGAAAGCAAAAGAATGTCAGAAACCAGAATTTCACAGGCTTTAACTTCAGAGACAGCAAACTCTTTCCCTGATGCTTTTTAAAAGAAAACTTTAAAATATCATAACACTGAGCCAACATCTTAGTTTGAAACAGAATGTCAAATCCTCTACTCTTCATGTAAACACTTCATACTGCCATCACAGCAGGAGACAGGAGACAGCTCCAAATCAAGTATCTTTTATATTGACTCTACCACAAACTACTTTTTCTGCAGCTGTGCAAAAATGTGGCCTTATATTCAGAATGAACAGGTACTGCCACCTTCCCAGAATCAGAATGCCACTAGATGAGTTTATGATGTCCAGGCTCTATAAGAAGCAAGCCCACCGCTCAACTCTTGCTCAATTTAATGGAAGTTCAGGACATTCAGTATCTTGCAGGATCAGGCCTTATGCTGGCATAAAAATGTTACCCAACACTGGATCACTAAACAAAGAACTACCACAGCTCTGGAGAGGAGACTCTTAACCCTTTTCTTGTGCCAAATTTGTACAGTAGATAAAAATGTAAGTGTGCTATCTCACCTACTTTACCTATACAATATTTTCACTGGCCAACTTTAGCACGTATCTGAAAATGTAAATGTTCCATTTCTCTTTTCTAATTAATATTTCTACCACCTTCCTCTCCTTCATCATTTTCTCCATCCCTTCAGTTGCACACACAAACACACACAGACTCCCCCGTGCCAAAGGCAGAGGAGTAAATCCAGCTTCTCTTCACTGATTATGGGCCTGGATTTAATTTGTGCAATAGTCCTTTTGATAACAATGCCTAGTTAAAACATCCATTAAAAGTCTGTATCAGTCATTTAATGGAGGAAGAATCTAATAGGGTTCCATTGGAACTCCTCCATTAACTTTTAACAGAATTCTTTCTTATAGTCAGCGTTGTAAAACAGGGATATTTCACGAATTTAAGACCAGCCTCATTCTCCATGGGGTGACAGTTAGGTCACCGCTTCCCAATCTTTTTTGGGTAACTACATCAGTTCACCATTTCAGCTGCAACAATCAGTCTCTTCACAACTTATTAATTGCAGCTTGTACTCACTCTCTCTTACTAAACTCCGAATCACAAAGTGCCCAGAAAGTCCCAGTTGCACAGCTGGTCATAATGCATATAATAAAAAGCATAGCCACTAGTTTCTAAAAAAACGTATTACCAACCATTACAACAAAGGTCCAAACCTACCACAGTAATTACTGATCTGTCTAACTTTAATTCAGGAACCTGAACTCCCAACCATGGTGGTGAACTGGTGTCTAAAGAGATCTTGGCAGATCTGTCTAAAAACTACATGATATCTGTACTGGAACATACAGTAGTTGCTAGAAGGAAGAACTGCTGTACAGGTAATACCCTTCCACACTAAGGTTATTGGGAAAAAAAGAGCAAACAACAAAACTGAGACCACCTTCCTGTATTCATTAACCACTCTATGTTATTAAAAGATTGTCATCTTGGCACTTTCATCATGTTCTTTTGCAAAGAATCTAAAAATCCTTAACACAGAAAGGTAACTACTGCTAACTTAATTTTACAAGTGCAAAAACTAAGGCACAAGAACAGAGTCCAGGTCTTTTAACTCCCAGCCTTCAAGAGCGATGTTGAAGGAACTGGGAATTGGCAGTGTTCCTTCAGGACTAGCTTAAAATAAGAGAATATTCTGGTTGTTGGCCAGACTCTGAATGGTGGAAGTACAGTTTAACTCTCTAGCATGACCGATCTCTTCCAGCCACAGAAGCATGAGGTACAGGTGCATGCAGGATATGAGAAGGGATTTACTCAGGAGATACCAGCCCTAACAAGTGAATTGTCGTAATGGAACAGGTCAGGACCCCCGACTTCCACTGCTGGCTTCAAATCCCTCCACCCACAGAAAGCAGGGGAAAATATTGTCGAGATTGTACTCCTGTCACACTTTCAGAAGAAGAATTTCATTAATCACTGAGGAGTTCAAAGATCCTGTAAATCTGATTCTGTTCACGCTTCCACTAGTTTGACACTGATGCAGCTGTGAATCCATTGGCTAAAACTGAGGTACCCCAAATTGCATATGCATAACTAAGAGGAATCAAGTTCATAAATGTTATGATTTTCTTACTCTCAACCAGCAGTTTCAGCAAACTTGAGCAGGAGTCCTGAAATCGACCTGACTTGTGTAGCAGAGCCTCTTCAGAAGAAAATAAGAATGAAGGCAATTTTTTTTCCCCTTACACCATGCACAAGCTTTAAAAAAAAAATTAAAAAATCAAAACGCAATAAAATGTCCCTAAGATACATGTGGTTGTATACACATCTTTCTCAAGGAGTAGAATCATTCAGCTTTTGGCCTTGTGCTTCATGATACACTGAACTAAGTAGATGTTTTACTACCACCCTCCACAATTTTACTCACAAGTTTGTTTATACATTAATAGACACACACACGCACACACGCTCATAAGCTTTTCTCAGGCTAGATAATATGCCCCAGAAGCGCAGACAAAAAATGGAAAAAGATGAAACAACAGTGTTCTTTCTTCATCACTTTTATTATTTGAAAAAAAGACAACAAGGAGAGGTTCTGGGAGCATAATTTTTTGCTTGTCTGTTTCATCCACTTGTTCATCATAGCTAAAACTAATGAAGAAAGTGAAATTACACCTAGGAAGGGCCAATGAAAACAGGAAAATGGGAGACCAAGGTACAGACTTTTTAACAAGAAGAAAAAGGCTCTTACCAAAATATATTATCATGAAAGAATCAACTTTTCTATATGTGAAATCACATAAGCTTCACCTAAGCTTTTGGAGAACCTTTTTCAGCTGTCTCAAGAAAAGCATAACCACTGGAAAATGCAACCACTATATCTGAATAGAATACTACAGGTTGCTTTCTCAGGAAACCTGTCATAAGAATATATCACAGGAAAAACTTAAAGAAACCTGAATTTAGCCATTCAGTCTTAGGTTACATCAGGATTACATTATGAATGCTCTCCAACCCATTTTCCACCACGCAGCTACAGTTGTATCTGCCCTTCCCTTCCGTAGCTTACCACCCATTACTGCATCGTTGAAATTGTACACGGTGATTGTACATCTCGGCATCTCGCTGAAAAAAGTAAGTGGCAAAAAGAGTAGCAACATAGCAGATCCCTGGTGCTACTGAACAAGAGCATAGAGAGAAAGGTTGGTTTAGAGAAAGTCCAAGTCATCTTGTTTTCAAAAGAAAAAAAAATCTTTGAGACAATTTTCTTTGGGAAGCAGGGAAACTTAGGAATAGATTTATCCTCAGTGGTTTAGCATGCTAGGCAAAGATGAAGGCTGATAGGATGAACCGCTGGTGCAAGAGACATCTAAACTACTTCAATGCTAGCATGCCGGGCAAAGACTACGTCTTTAACTATAGAATGGCAAGTTTCCAAAGGAAATGCATCCCTTTAGAACATTTCACTGTACGCCTGTACAGCAGCCACACTGGTGCTCAGTCACAAAGCACTTCCACGGAACTGCATTTAGTTTGTGAAAAGAGGGGTAGCTAAAGCTCTGCTTATTTCTAAGAACAAGTCTAGCTGCACCTGGTGTAGACTGTCAGTGAAAGCGGATTCACGCTACGAAGCTGAGACTTTGCGCAGAAGCAGCTGAGGAATGGAGATGTGTTCTGTTTGATGATAGGAGAGGTAGTCCCCACTGCTGTGGGAGTAGTAGCCTTCAGCAGAAGGGCAGCAGCAAACAGTGGTGGTAGTAACAAATTTTCATGGTTATGTTTGCTACATCTTTGCTCTCAGCAAACGTACCACAGCACTGACAGCGCAGGGCTTTGGCAAGGTGCATATAAAGTACAAACATGCAACAATCAATCAAAGGCATAGAAAGATGGAAATGGGCAGGGTGGCACTGCGCTGAGGAAGAGGATTACAGAAACTATACATTTTACTGAATTTTCCCTAAAACTGCTACACGTAGTATTCCCCAGTCTAGAAACCCTCTCTAGTAGGAGTCAAAAGAAGAAATTAGATTCTTTTTTAAAGTGCAAAGCATTGCAGGGATGCTCCTGGTTCAGTCCTATTTCTACATACTAATGTTTTATTTCTGTGCACTCTTTCCATACAGAAAACACGGTACAAAGGGACAAACCTTGAAAGATGTATCTGATCTAAGCAGAAGTTAAGTTGGAAGTACAGCACACGAAGGAGGGCTTTCCATGTGTGAACCGAACAGTTAATCTGAGGAACTGGGCCGTTCACCTGAGGAAGGGAACCGTACTTCAGGATCTACTAGAAATTGGGAATGTCCTAAAAGCAGATGCTGCTGATTACATAAGGGAAAAGAAGGAAAAAAGATTAATCTCTGTCCCAGATAGATAATGGGTTAGATGACATGTTTATTTGATCATCCAACTAAGTTTCTATTCCATCTACCTGATCCCTAATGAAGCAAATTAAAAGTTCAAATGAAGAGTACTCTTCAAGTATGATGGCACTTAGCAAAATACAATATAACCCATATGCTACATACTGCCTGTAACAGAATACACACAAGTGATAATCTTTACAAGAACGGATGAGAAAAAAGCAGCACACCATCGGCTATCAGTGGAAATGTAAGTTAGCAGGAAGCTGCGTAGTCTAGAGGGATAGGTGTGATTTAGTGAGGGACAGAGCACTGAGGAAAGTATCACGGGTTGTGGACTACACTCCTAGCCCTACAAAGTTTGCTACAAGACTTCACCTTTATAGTGTCTCTCCTTACCTTTTACTCCACATCAGCATTCTTCATCATGACTGTTAACTTTGGGGGCAGAGTCTGTGCTCAATGCTTCTAAACAGCATCTAACCGAACAGGCTCTGACCTTGACTCAGAGCCTCTAGACAACAAAAAAATTCTCAAATCAAAAATAACAAAAGCAATTTTAAAAATATATAAATGTAACTTATACAGAAAGCCAAAGACTGTTTAGAAATCTAGGTACCAAGAAAATCCAGGATTTAGATGTCCATGTGATCTGCTAACTTTAATTCAGATAAACCAGGCAAAACCATCCAAGTGTATCTGATGCTGCATTTGTCTCGAATACGAAGCCACTCCCACTACATTACTCAATCACATTCTTATCACTTGAGCATTAACTTTATTCTAAGATTCCATTTCAGTACAACTAAATGTAGCAGACACCAGTAGGACTGCCGGAGATACATGAGCATAAGGCTAATTTTAGAAATTTGTTTAAGTTTCTTTTCTTTTTTTTTTTTTCCTTCCTAGGAATGCATCAATAAAGGAAACTCGCCAGCTCTAAAAAGCACCAAAATTCAGAAGAATAGAGGCATGTCTCTGCAGGTTGATAAAAATTCTTCATGTTACACAGAATACAATCACCCTGTAAATATACAGGCCAAGGAGTCAAAAAAAAAGTACACAGTCTGTTGGATATATCTCAACTGCAGAAATACCTGTGTTAATTACATCACTGACACAAGTTAAGTGCACAGTAATCAGACGACAAAGCGTTAACGGTCAGTGAGTTGCCATGTAATTACCGTTACATCCAATGGAGTTACCCAGTACTGCATATACTGCATTGTTCCTGTTATTATGTGGTAACTATCAAATTACCACGTGTCATCACTGTAACATTAGGTTGCTCCACTATGGAAATTCATTCTGTTCAACAGCAGTCTAAATTCTTCATTTTGTCCCTCTGATGATATGGACAGGTGGATTACGTACCGAGCTATACTAAAGGTTAAAGGACTAGGTTAGGCACTTCATAGATTAAACCTGATCAAACAGCCTGATTCTCTCACCTTTTCCCACTATGAGTTTCATTACTCTACTGCAGATGGGATAATACTTGACAGGGTACTACTATCTGTCCCAAAGTGATCATTTTCTCAAATTTCCTGTAAAACCTACAGCAACTTTCCCTCTCTACAGCTATAGTAGTTACTATCTTAAAAAAATAGAGTAGAAAAGCAGGTTTTGCTTGCTGTAAATGGAAGGGAGTCAAAGATGTCAGGAGATCCATTTAGGACTTACACTGTTCCTAATCTATTTTATTGAGAAGACATACAGAAAATAATACTATGATAGGAGGAAAAAGTATTAAGGGTTTTTTTTAAAGGGACAAACAGAAATAGATACATCATTATAAGCTTTGGTTCACACATTTTCTGCATCTATATTTCTGTGGAGAACAAAATTAAGTGTTAGAAGTGTTTTAAAATAACATTAGGAATACACACAAGTCTTGGAAACAGCCCAAGCGACAGAGCAAAACTGCAAGTGTAGCTCTCAACCTGGGAACCTCCCACACTACAACAAACTCATTAGCAACTGCTAACAAGCCACCTGGTGTGAGCTACATGATAAGTGAAAATATGATGGCGAGGATGTTATGAAAATGGTTATCACCCATCAGTGCATTCACTACAAGGAGTATTTTGCACATATATTTTACATTAACACTTGGAAGGTGCTCAGACATTACATGAACAGGAGCCCACGCAAGAGCCCGCACAGATGACACAGTGGTTTCAAGGGCACAGGATTGTTCACTATTAGCTTAAGTGACATCTAAATAGGTGCACAGCCAAATTCATATACAAATGAAAGTCAAAGACATTAGGGGACAAAGACAATTGGGTAATTATGTAAATAAAATTTGAAATATTATAAAAGATTTACCAAAATGAGGAGAGAGTCTTTTCTTCCATGACTAGTTAACACATAACAGAATCCCTGAGAAGACAAGACAATTACTGTTTCACATAGGATAGCAGAATAAGTTATACCGTCTGGGGAAAGTAAGATTTATCGACAACTTCCATATGTCATCTTTACTGGGACCGGCCTCAGGTTTGCAACTGTGTCTGAATTAACATAGAGGTAAAACACACTTGTTTTTTTTCCTTCTGAAGAAAGGCCTGAGGTCTCAGAAAAAACCACAGTAACAAACATTTTCTCTGCAGAACATTTCTACCTCAACAGCTGCAGCTCATGGTTGAGTTCTTTGAAACAGTTCATCGATAGGTAAAGGTAGTCCTCTGGCTACATCTGGTAAAAAATGGCTTGAAGGCAGGTTTTTGCCAAAAATGGCTCACTTCCCTTCCCCTTTGCACTTTTGCACAGAGCATTTCTGACCACTTGCTACATCTCTGTCAATCTGCCAGCAGCTCTGTGACTCAAGATTACAGCACTGGAGATGCATGCAATTTTCAAGAATCAGGAACTAACAGCAAGTTAGCAACTGTATGTTTACTGACAAATCATGCATTGTTGTCTCTTCAACACTTTACCTCCAACCATCTTCAGTACTTTCTGGAATCCTTTGCAGAATCCAGCTCCCCTTACGTGTCAGTCATTTCGAAGTTGTTTAATAGGGTAGTCAGTGGAGCCAAATGACAATTGGAAGGGTAACTCCTTGCAAGCAATTTCAAAAGAAGACCAGAAGCAAGGAAACAGATTCATGTCCTCATATTACATCTAGGTTGTTCTTACACTGTCAAATATAGTGCCTCCAAATCCCAAGTGATATTGCTCTGTTTATAGTAACAAACATGGTGGAACGGTGTATGCATAATTCAGGAGGTTTCACCACTGTGTCCTCTAGCCCCGCTCTAAGGGGAGATGGTAAAACACCAGCATCCTAGCCTTGTTTACGCTACATCCTGCACCATTTACTACCCCAGCAGAGACATGAGCCTAATCAACTGAAGTGTAACCTTTTACAACAGAGTTGCTGCTCAAGATCTACCCTTGACTCTAAATGTGCCAACAAGATTGACTTCAAAAAGATTTGTGTGACTTAACTGAACTCAGATGTCACATCTGAGAAACTGTCCTACTAAAAACCGTTTCTGTACAAAGAACTTCTATGTGAGCACGCGACTATCTCTGTGATGCAATGACCAGCATCTCCAGCATTGGGATCTTTCCAAACATTGCCTTACACAAAAGCTTTGGAGCTAATGCTACCTGTGTTGCTCATGGAAAGTAATGAACCAAGTTATGGGAGAAGGAGAACAAGGACTTTGTCTCTTTAATTTTGCATGCATGATAATGTTTTTAACCACTAAGGTCATACCTGCATGTGATGACTGACAACTTTTCAGCTTGATTCAAAGCAAACAGCTGTTGGTTTGATTGCCTAGCAACTAAAAGTTGATGGATGACCCTTAAGATGGATAACTACCATAAATCACCTCATTCAGACTCTCAGGGAAAAAAATTAAAAAACAATGGTTTTCATGACATTTGCTGCACTCCATAATGTGCCATGATAAATTTGGCCGCCTTATGGATGCACAGTTGTGGCTGCTGAAATTAGACACTTTTGTTTTCTGCATTCTGCACTTCTTGTAGCCCCCTCTGTAAGGTGTGTTCATATTAATATACTCCACTGTCAGAAGAAAGCAGAATACCAGAAGCTACTGTCAGTCACCACAAGGCAGGGAGAATCTGTATTGAATCTCTGCATCACCAAACAGCTTTTAATCAGGAAACAGCAGTCTTATATCATAGCTATGGCACTGGGCTACATGCATTAATAATGGTTACAATATATTTAGTGTAATGACTTGACCCCGGTCAACATTATTGATGCTGTGATTAATAGGAATTTGATAAACTGCTTCCTCTTTGAAGACATTTTGTATGTTTCTCAAGCAAGAGAAAAATACTTTTTATGTATAAGTAAATATAGCAGACCTTCATAGAGGCATTCTGATCTTAGCTGCAGAGGTGTAAAAATAGATTTCTCAGGATTTATACTAGTGTCCCTGAAATTGAAATCTAGATCACGGGGGGGAAGGGGGGGGGGAAGGGGGGGGGAAGATATCCTCATTTTCATCTCATTAATAGAAGAAAAAGAAAGATCCAAAACCCCCAAACCATGATTCTAAATGGAAGGCCATATTCCTCCCAGAGAGTATTCAGACAGAAAGGGAAATTCCCTTTTATTGTTCTAGATAATAGGATTTCTCTGTTTGTTATGTACAGAATACATATGCATTCAAAAACAGATGTTCATAATTGTTTCCATTGTTTGGATTTTTTTTAAACTCTTGAGCTTGACTATTCACATGAAAACTCTCGTACTGAATTTGGTTTATGACAGCAAAATGATTCCTGGTTTTGTTTACAGAAAAAAAAAAACAAAACAAGGAGATAGTTTGGTGCAAGTTTTAGTATATCCTTGTGGAAGTGCTGCCTTAAATGCCCGTATGTGAGGAGTTCACCAGCAACAAGTGTGGTAAGAGCTACCTTCTCCTCTTAGTAGATACATGTCAGCCCACATGAATAAACTGCTGTCCAATGCATTTTTTTTGTATGATGCAGTAATTCCCAAATTGCGATACATGACCTACTGAAGGAGGGCAGGTCAAGAGGGACCCAAGCTATGGGGGCATGAAAAAGAACTCCCAAAACTGAATCAGTGGGAAATGGAAGGTATCAGTGGAAATCAGAAAATCAGAAATCAGATGGAAATGGAAGATAAGCAACTTTACCTAGAGAGCAGGCGTTTACCTGGACAAAGTAATTGGGAAAATGATGCTAAGGGAAGAAAGTTTCAAGGTGGGACTGAGCTGTCAGAACATGTGGGGGAAGCATGCTTGACACCTGCTCGCACTCTATCTAGACCTATGCTACTGGTTTCAAGAACTTTCCCCTTTACTGAAGTCAGTTAGGCATTTTCTGAATTCAAGTTAATTCATTTCTAAAAAATCAAAAGTCATGTTCCAAAGCGTGAAACATTCTAATAAATTCATGACGCATGCTGGTGTGCTGGTGGTACTAGATCAGAAATAACACTTAGCTGAACCATGCCTTCAGATTTTCAGCAGGTTGTAAGTGGTTTTCTAAAACGTATATTCTGAAAATACGAGGTATGTTTTCACCTGCAAGATCCCGATCTATGTTTCTTAATTTTACATAAAAGTGGAATGTAAGCACAGTATGCAGGAGGCTGTTGAGGTCTGCTGCATTTCTCAACAACCAAGAAAGTTGATGCTCCACAAGGTACGTATGCAATTTACTAGACGCTCTGTAAGATACCTCAAGCAGTAAGTGAATATGTAGTTTAGACACTCCTTGTCTCTCCCAGTAGAGACGAACATGGCAATGTAACAATGCTAGTTGTAATGCAATTTATCTGGAGCTTCTGAAATTTCTATAAACAATATTTTGCATTATTCAGCCACAGTACCCCTTCAACTGAGAACCTAAATAGTGTAAAGTCCAAAGTGCACCTAGGTATGTTTAGCATAAAAGCACTTACGTACATATAACATTCAGATCTCTATTTATTGTCTCAGCTTTAAGTCTCGGATGCCTCTGTGAAGGACCCACTAAAGAGGACAAGGCGGCGTGCTGGCCCTTTAAAACTGAAACGCTTGTTTCCTTTCTGTAAGAAAAGTAAATCATGCTATAGTGAGTGGAGCTTTGAAAAAGCATCCATCCATTAAAGTTCATGGATCCTCGTTTCCAGATTGTCCCTCCCCTGGCTGTGTCTCAAGTTACAGCCTTGTACAATCCAAGTCTAAATAATATTCACTATGATAAATGACACCATAACTCCGATATCCACAATCAATCTTTGCTTTAAAGATACATCCATCTTCAATAATGTTGATGGGGATTCTGTAAAATGGGAAACGTGACTGTTTTCCCGACCTCCTAACAGTGGGGGAAGGAAGCTCTGAGTGATGGCTGTCAGCCCACATCTGGCTGCAAAAATAAATTAGCCTTATGTAGACAAATGAAAGGACCAGCCCTGACTAGAAAACAGCCACTCCTGAGCAATGGCTAATTTATAGGATTCCTTTCTGGAAAGTTCCTAGCTGAGGCTACAGTCTCCTTAGCTATCTCTTTAAATGATATCTGATGCTGTAAATAACTTCAGTGTGGTAGGACTATGCAAAGTACAAAGAGTGATTTCGTGGGGGAAGGGGAGGAGACAATAACTTTCTCACATTCTTTGTACATGATCAAGATGTAAAATTCAGCCACTTAAAACACACTTGTGCACACATGCAAACAAAAGTTTTGTTTCAGCAAAAACGTTGTTGTATTTTGAAAATATCCTCTTCGTTTGACAGAAGATTATTTTCTATTTAACTCCTTTGTCATCTCCTGGGCTGCAGGACTGAGGCAACTACATTACAGAAATTAAACTATTCAGTGCAAGTGACACCTTGAGGTTTGGGATTATTTTTTTACCCCATTAAATGCTACCAACTTTCTTTCTCCTCACCTTGCCCCCTCCTGCTGATAGAGGAGTTTCACGAGAGGTGCAGCGAGTCCTACCAGGTCAGTTCCTCTACGCAGGTGCTGTGTGGCTCAGATGTTGTGAAGTGGCATACAGAGAAACTACCCACTGTATTTATTTCAGCACATGGTTTCAGAATAACCTGAAGGCGAATTTAAAATGGGAAGGTGGAAGAAGACTCCCTCTCCATCTCACTCACTGCCTTACACGAAGAACAAATCTCTACCTGTGCATAGGACAGTGACTACCCTTTTTTCACGACTGAAATGCTTTATTACCTTATTCTTTATGTCTTTGACCTTGTCCTGCTGTAGAAAAACGTAGGACTTTAATTCTTAGAGCGTACAATATATGGGATTTAAAAAAAAAAAAGTCATCCTTTCCAGGAGGTGTGGGGAAACGGATGAGGGAGCAGCCCGATGCACGTTATTTCCGCACGCCAGCCGGCCGGCATGGCACCTGGGCATCGCAGCTCCCCAGGGGAGGTCCGGCGGCACGGGGGAGGGCTGGCGGCGGCAGTGGCAGCAGCGAGGGTTAATTCTGTGAAGGTTGAAGGACTTACAGTAATGCTGTGAAGACAGAAACATCACAGGCTTTCCTGGCAAGAGGCTCGCAGAGGGTAGGAGGGGACTGCAAAATGAACTCTCTCAGGCTTTGTCGTGTGCGTTTCCCAAGGCCTGGCCTGGCCCCTTTGATAAATGACACATGTCATTCTGTCAGGGGCTGACACTGCAGCTGGGAGGGCCAGTGATGTATGGCTCCGCTGAAAAGGAAATCAACTTTTTGGCACCAAGTAAGACTGTGCCCTGTGTAAGGATTTTGTTTCTCAAAAAGTGAAAGATAGACTCAGGATTTAAAAAAAAAAAAAAAAAAGTTGAAAAACAGATTGAACGACAGCTTACACTTAACATAAATTAACTCGGTAATGGTGAAATGTGCTAGCCTGTGATAAATAAAAGCTACATTAGTCAATTATTAATCACACTCCAACTTGTAGCCAAAACCCATGACTTAAATCTGAGGCCTGAGCTGCCTTACAAACAGATAAGACAGTGTTTGATAGATGTCTTGCATAGTGTAATCAGGAAGGAATCAAAGGCTTAGTGGTTTAACCAGGGGGGGTGTGGAAGGTTCTGGAAACTGAGACTGGGTAAAGTGGATAACTGGATTGAAAGCGCCCTTTCACTGGGGATACAGTATATCTTTTGACTGCTTAAAAAGAGAGAGAGAGAGAAGGGGGAGAGAGACATATCTGAATTTGGTTTAATCTTTTTTTTATATACAGGAAAGTCTCGAAACTGTATTTCCCTCCCCCATCTCCCACCACCACCACTGTGTTAAATCATTTAAATCTGATCACTATTAAATGGATTCTCACCGAGACATCAAGTGTTTCAAATATGATCGTTTTGCACGGATTACAATTTAAGCATTTTATTTAATCGAATGAACTCGCATCAGGCTGCAACACATTCATGCAGATACAAGCTGTAGAGAAAAAGCACAAAGCTGCATAAACTAAACGATTCCTATTCAACCAGACTGTAAAGACAAAATAAAGGATTTCAGATACAAAGAAAAAACCTAAACATCTAAAAACATGGGGGGAAGGGGGAGGGAGAAGGGACGCAATATCTAAAAACCAGAATTATGCCTATGTGAAAGGCTGAACTTGCGCATCACCTTGATGAGATGCAATCACAGAATAGCTCTGCTTTTTGTTTATCCTCTATCTGCAGAGCAACATGATGGACACTGAACCCAAAGGTGACTTTCGTCCCCTGACCAGAGAGAACTAGCACCACATAGCACTAAAATACAACTCCTACAGGTTCAACTGACCTAAAATGCTAGCCTAGGCTTCCTAGAGGCCCTCAACTCAGCAGTGACAGGATGTGAGTTTCACCATCTTCCTCCCCGTGGGGATGCTCTCATGCCTCCTCCTCACCATCCAGAACTCTGCGTAACTCAAAACAAAAGGTTCTGTCTGATACATAGAGCCTTGAACAGGAGTATTTCTTGGATAAATCGTAGCCTCAGGTCCTGATCTAGCAACGGGCTGTACATGGGCGCACCCCTGTGACTGCATGAAGCCAGCTGCTGGATCAGGGTCTTCGCACCAGGTAAGTCGCTTTCTAGCATTGGTTGTGTTTTCACCAGCGATCAACAGAGAGCATCCCTGGGATGGGGGCTCACAAAAGCGCTGTAGCCCCATCCTGAATCAGGCCTTAATGAAGACTGTTATCAGCTGGAACACTGTATAAATGTTTGTTTCTCAATCAGTAATTTCCATATGCTTTACATCATTTCTAGCGATGTACCAATCATACTGGTTCATCAATGACTTGTTTAACTCTCCCGAAGCCTCAGACCCGATGTGTAATTGCGGTATCGCTCAACTGACTCGAGTTTTTAACCAGGACACAAAAAAAGATGCAGATCCCAATGAGGAAAGTAAGCATTCACAGCATCAACCATGAAGGACTTCATCAGACAATTTTCTCAGCCACAAAAACACTGCAGAAAAAAAACTCTGATCTTTAAAAAAAATTATTTACCTTTTTCCCCTTCCCCTCAGCACGGTACTACTTTATACTACAAAATACGGAAATTTTTAAATGTTTCTACATGGGACAAGGTCCTACTGTGCTCGGTGCTGTACACACACACCAGGAAACAAATGAGCTTTTAATGTTAATCAAGTGAAACTTCATTCTTCAGTTTACACATGCTGTAAATGCTTGGCTTTTTTAACAGCACTAAGATGAAAATAAAAAGGAAATCATCTGTAACTGTAAAAATTACACCACCGGTTACAGCCAATTTTTAAAGTCTGTGTACATTCATATGCATGTATGTAGGTACATTTAACCACACACATTCCCTTGCCTTCCAACCTGCCGTCAGGATTTTACATTATGAAGTATCGTACTACTGTAAAGTAAAATATTTCTTTATGTGGTGGTGTGGATTTGCCGGTAGACCCAAAAAGTGATCCAGTTTACCTCAGTTTTCAGAAGTAAACTAACAGTTTCACTCAAGTAAAATCTCACATAATCACAACCAGCAGTTGTCTAGATCACAGCAGCTATATACCCACTCACCAACTTCAGAGTGGTGCAAAGAGTGCTTAATTGAGGAATTTAAAAACGACGACTGAAAAAAGCACAAATTTCAAAGTAAATGAAATAGGGAGACCCTTTGAAACCCAAACTTTAGTGACAGCCCCTACAGATAGTACAGCTATTTTCTCAATACATGTAAAATTTGACTATGGAAAGAAAGATAAGGAGCAAGGGAACACTGTGTATTTAAAAACACATGCACACCGTCTGGTCTTTTAAACTTTTGCCTTCCTATTGCTAAAATATCATTTTTTTAAGTCCATAAAATTTCAGATAGTGTGCAAAATGTTTATATATTACCAAGGTCTCCCTTTAAAAGGTTTATACTTTTACTTTATGACCTGTCCTTGATTTGACACTTCCGCTCATCAGAAAGGGATTTATAAAATAATCCTGAAGGTGAGGAACAGACATCTGTCAGGGACTGGCTGAGTTTCACTTTGCGAAATTTAAGAAGGGAGAGAAATCCTGTTAAGCTCTCTTTAGTCACCAATAGACATCAAAGGTAATAATTAAAGAAGACAGACGTCATAAAAATAAATTTATGTAGTTCTTTATAATGCACAAGCACTCTAGTGTGTAAAACATCTATTCGAGTGAAAGAAAATACAACATTCCAAATGAGCAAAAATCTGTTTTGTTTGAGGTTTTTTGCCTACTTGAGTAACATTTTTAAAAAAAAAAAACCAACAAGTTTAAACTAAAGTCTTTCAAAACCTTTGCCATCTGTGGGTACATGAACTATGGATGACCCCGAATGATTTGCACTCTGCTCAGAATCCCTTAGAAAGCACGGGAAAAAGTATCATTAAGAATGACTGATGACTGCCAGTCATGGTTGACCTCACCCAAGCTTTGGTCTCTGCCTCAGTAATAAGCTGTCCTTTATTAGCACCAACACTCCATAAAAGGGGTGTGTTTAGTCACAGGATAGTGGCCTTCTAATGCTCATTGCTTCTCCCTGAAAGATTGATTAGTGCTCATTTTTACTGCCTTCACAGTATATACAGTGACAGTGCTGCAGAGTGTCAGGGCCTGCAATATTGATGATAAGTACAACTACAAACTAGAGGTTTGGAAAAGGCAGAGGACTGGGAGTTCACTCTTCTTTTCAACTGGGAAACCTACCAAAACAAAAAGGACAAAACACAAGCTTACACATGAGCTACCGATATTCTGGTAAAGATAAACTGAGGCTAGGGAATTCCCTCTCGCTGAATAAAGGCTATCTAAAATACAAAACTTAACAGAAAAGGTTGGTTTTTCATTTTGTTTTGAAAACACACAGGCATTTTTCCTTTCACCTATCCGATGTTAAGGCAAAAAAAGATTACCCTAAAATATCATTCTTGTGTTTATTTTTTCTTTTAGAAAGGCTTTTAATTAGTGACTTACAGGGTAGGAAAAAAAAATCTTTTGTAAGCAGAGAGTCAATGTTCCTGATTTGCAAGCTACTGCAGTGTCCCTTTGCAGCAGCAGGTGCCTCTTTGAGAGTGAAAAAAGAAAGGAAACGTGAAGAAAACATATTGGCCATGTATCATCATCTGCACAAATCTGACTGCATTATCATGATTCCTCTGCAGCTTTTACCTTTACATTTGAAGTCAGTGGGATCTATGCAAATTCCTTCAGTGAAATTAAGATCTGGAGTATAAGCTTGCACCATCAGAGAAAAAAAACTGTGTGGCAGAGTCATGTAACGTAGTATGCAATTGCATGCAGTGCAAAGCACATTTAAAATAGGGGAAGACCCAGATGTGGTCCTTGCAAAGCATCAGCACTGCAGTGATGAAAGAGCAGGTAAGGATTCATGAACTTTTTCATATTAAGAAATTCCAACCTGAATACATTACTTGGAAGAGCCATGCCTTGACTTGATTTGATTTAAAAAGTAGAACAGAATTGAAAACAGTCTTTAAAATTGGTTTTTTAACCAGTGACTTTACAGCATACGAGGCCAGCTCAAAGTTATACTGTAGTAGTTTAATATGGAACAACTTGTCCGTATGGCTCTTCCTGGGAACGAGTCATTTCACATGTTACAGCAAGATACAGTTGAAAAAAGGTTTGTTTCACTGTTACTTTTATATAGTTGGGAACTTGAGCACAGCAATCTCATACCAAAAAGTGTAACAGCAAGAGTTTACTGCAATAATAATAGGATGCCCTACTGCTGTGACACATTCTGTACTTTGAAATAAATATTAGTCACAATAGTTAGGTTTTAAATTCATATACTTTAAAGCTGAGCTGTAACTATGTAACTATGACACTTGCAATAGTGATGATTTGCCAATAAGGCCTATTAACTATTTCACAAAGAGCTCCTTCTTTTATTCAGTCTGTTGTACTATCTTAACAATATCTAGCTAGAAATCATTTAAAGATATTCTTACTTAAAAAAAAAAAACACCACACAAAACACGAACACTAGCACTTGAAATCTGGATGTTGGAAATTCACGTTCACACTTTTGCATTGAATTATCATCTTCTGATTTCAGCACACAGAGGTTACTTGCAACTCAGAAACCATTTCTTTTTCAATTTTAAAATAATAAGTAAAAAAATCCTGCTACATGACTACATTTTATGAGACATCATGGCCCAAGTCTTGTGCCATGAAAGTCAATGGCATACTCTTCCATATACTTCTTTTGGGCTTAGCCTGGAAAGCATCCATTCTTTTCATTAACTACATTTACCTTTCACTTTGGACATTCAAATAACAATATTTGAAGGGAAGGAAAAAAAAAAAACACAAAACAAAAATAAAAGCTGAATATGAAACCAGTATTTTTAAATCAGGAAAATTTGCTTTTAAAAAAAATGAATTAAAACAGTGGCTTATGTAGAAAAGCAAAAATAATACTACTATAAATCTAGACATTCACACAGTTCCTAATTCTTTAGGTGGTTAAAACTGGCCCTGCTGTACAGAGGAAAATGGAGACAATGATAAGCAGCACTGTGACTATTAGCTTAGAGGGATTCTACTTGGCTATTTTCCTGCAGCACGCACTGCAATCATAATAATAAAGAAATCCTGTATTCCACCCTAATTCACCGAGAAATAGAAATGCTG